>NC_136065.1:376221823-376236823 GCF_964261635.1 Lissotriton helveticus
TATGTATATATATGTCAGAATATATATATATATATATATATATTTCACCCACAGAGTTTAGCGTGCTTAAGCCTCTTTGACGGCGGGCTCACTAACTATATATCACGCACCCGCAATCCACTGCTGATGATGTCACATATTACATCATTCATGACATGGTCAGTGACATCACTGATGACATCACTGATGACATCTCAAATGACATCACTGATGACATCATCTAGTGTCTGTGTGTTTTTGTAAAGTTTAAATACGTTTTACATATTGAAGAATGACTGGATGTATGGAAGACTGAGTGTGTGTGTGGCTGGCTGGGAGGTGTGTGACTCTGTGCATATCAATGTGTACTTGTATCAGTGATTGTATAAGAGAGTAAGTATGTGTTAGTATATGTGTGAAAAGTATGGTGTTCTGTGTTTAACTATAGATGAGGAAATCGAAGTGTGATTGATTCTTCACAGGACTGACTAGGTGTATGAGTGCATATGATAGTGTTCTAATAATAACTGACTGTATGTATGAGTAATTGTATGGGTGAATGAGTGAATGTGTGTGTAGACGTACGAATCAGTGAGTGCGTATGTAGTAACTGGTATTGGTGTGTCATGATGTCATCAGTGATGTCATTTGAGATGTCATCAGTGATGTCATTTCAGATGTCATTAGTGATGTCATCAGTGATGTCACTGAAGTATGGTGTTCTGTGTTTAACTGTATAGATGAATAAATGGAAGTGTGATTGATTCTTTACAGGACTGACTTGGTGTGTGAGTAACTCCATGGATGAGTGGCAGTGTGTGACTGTCTGCATAGGTGTATGAGTGCATATGATAGTGTTGTAATAATGAGTGACTGTATGTATGAGTGATTGTATGGGTGAATGAGTGAATGTGTGTGTAGACGTAGGAATCAGTGAGTGCGTATGTAGTAACTGGTATTGGTGTGTCATGATGTCATCAGTGATGTCATTTGAGATGTCATCAGTGATGTCATCAGTGATGTCACTGACCATGTCATGAATGATGTAATATGTGACATCATCAGCAGTGGATTGCGGGTGCGCGATATATAGTTAGTGCAACTAACTATATATGGAATTTCAATGGTTTTGTGTGAGTAAAATAAGGTTTTCTAAATGCTAATTCCTAACTATATATGGTCAATAACCTATGGTTTTTTCAGTGAATTTTCAAGGTTTTGTAAATGCTAATTCCTAACTATATATGGTCTATAACCTATGGTTTTGTCTGTGAATATAAATATATACACACACTATATATATATATATATATATATATATATATTCCACACACTCCTGGTCGCGCTTCATTTTTGAAAAAACCAGAGTCGGAGCCCAATTACATCACGGTGCTGTCAGTTTATTTTGGCAGAGCAAACCCAACGCGTTTCGAGATCCGCCGATCTCTTGCTCACGGGTGGGGCTATGCAGGCACTGACGGTCATTTAAAGGTACATAGTGTTTACACATTGTGCACGTATTCATAAACATAAAGAAAACACCATTGTAAGCTAAGTCTGTCCATTGTAAACATTGTTTCATGTAAACATTTGTCACGCTTCCAAGTATGATTGGGATTTAATTTAAGCCATATTCTTAATGTTCAAAGTATAAGACCAATGTTAATACTTGATATACAGACAAATTATTAATACTGTCTGTTTGACATGCGCCCTTACGCCAGCCATAATATGCGGTATTGTGTTAAAATCACACAGTATCCGGATTCATTGTTCATGTATTATATTGCCCCAGTGGGCAAAGGTCCATCATAATTATCAGACTTGACTTCCAATAATGCCCATGTGGGCGGTGGTATCTCCCATAACCTGTAATGGAAAAAAGAAAAACAAGACTATAGCTGTTGGATATTTACATTTGTAGATCAGTGCAAAACATCTGTTTTTAAAAACTATTAAAATTTAAACTTTCAGATACCAAAAAAGCAGCAGCATATTCAACATCAGAGAAAAACCATATTTTATGTTTGGAGGTGAATGGCTAACTCTTCACCCAAGTTGTGTCCCATGGGCTGCAAGGTATTGTACATTATAATGTACTTTGATTCGAGTTTCCGTAACTCTAGCCACCTGTTGCCTCCCCTCTCATTAAGATCAACGCTGTCCAAAACACAAAATTTCATCAAATTGGGATTTTTGTTATGTAACAGCGAAAAATGCCTCGCTACAGGATATTGCTGATTCTCATTTCGTATTGCTCTTTGATGCTCCAAAATTCTTAATTTTGCCTGTTTCGTTGTACAGCCTATATAAAATTTCTTGCAAGGACACTCAAGAGCGTAAACCACATATTGCGTTGTACAACTGAGATGCTTGGTAATTTTATGAGCACCTCTGTCTTTAGACAATTCAATTGATTTCCGAGTACAACTATATTTACAGGCTTTACATCTGTAACATGGAAAAAAACCTTGAATAGAATTGGTTTTTTCACTCTCTTTTATCAGTGTACTACTTAAGGTGTCCTTCAAAGATTTGGCTTTCCTGTAAGTCAGTGAAGGAATCTCATGGATTGCCTCTTTGACATCATTATCCAATTTCAGAGTCTCCCAATATTTAGTTAGGCACTTACGCAGTTTCCATGATTGACTGTTATAGGTCGTAATAAAACGTACCTTATCATCTTCTTTACGTTCCTTTGGGATTAATAGATCTTTCCTGTCCATAGCATTGACCTTTCTCAGTGCCTGCTGTATTATTTTTTCACTGTACCCCCTCTCAGAGAATCGCTGCATCATAAGTTTACTTTCATCATGGAAACCCTCTGCAGAACTACAGTTTCTTTTGGCCCTTATTAGTTCACCCAAGGGAATACTGCGTATAAGGCTTTGGGGATGACTACTCCCTGCATGTAGCAGGCTATTTCCAGCAGTCAATTTGCGAAATAAGGTACTAGTGAGATTTCCATCCTTGACTGCTAGTTTGATGTCCAGGAATTCCAATTGATCTTTACTGATTACACTTGTGAATTTTAGATTGAGAGAGTTGTCATTCAAAATGGCTTCAAATTCGTGTATTTGGTCCAAGGTACCATCCCAAACACAGAAGATGTCGTCTATGTACCTTTTCCAAAGGATGACGTGGGCACTATAGTGGGCGATCTTCTTCACCACTAGTTCCTCCCACCAGCCCAGATATAAACAAGCCAGGCTGGGGGAAAAACAAGTGCCCATCGCCACCCCCCGGATCTGTTTAAACATGGATTTGTTGAAAATGAAATAGTTGTTATTCATACACTCCCAAATCATGTCAAGTAACATGTGGGTGTGCGATAGAAGGGAAATCGATCTGTTTCTGAGATAGAATTTACATGCTTCTACCCCTAGCTCCTGTGGAATGCTGGTATATAAACTGGCCACATCAAAGCTAACCAGCCAATATTGGGGACTCCACACCACATCATTGATGATACCTAAAAAATCAGATGAGTCCCTAACATATGAGGGTAATTCACTCACATAAGGCTGCAAAAAATGGTCCACATATCTACTTGTTTTCTCATACAAACTACCCACCGACGATACAATTGGTCTGCCGGGGGGGGTCTGTAAATTTTTGTGTAACTTTGGGAGGAAATATAGCGCCGGTATCTTTGGATATTTTACGTGGAGGTAATTAAACTCATCCTCCTCAAGTATACCTCTGGCTTTCCAGTCACACAATTTGTCAGCATAAGTACCCTTGGATGCATTATAGTCCTCTCTGGTTGCTTTCATGTAACTCTGTGTATCAGATAACTGCATCAAACCTTCTTTCAGGTACATGTCAATTGGCCATACCACCACATTTCCACCCTTGTCACTATTCCTGATCACCACATCCACCCAACTTTCCATTTCCTTAAGGGCAAGAAACTGTTTTTTGTTAAAATTCCAGTTAGTTTTAGGCTTCATTCTGTCCATCCGTCTCATTTCTTGTATCATTCCACGTTCAAAGCTATCAATGTAACTGTTCGTAATTTGAGGAACAAACACTGATTTTGGTTTAAAACCACTGCCACTAGTCATGTGAATTGTATCCTCAGTGTCAATCAAGTTAAGTACAGCATTGTCATATACATCATCACAGCCCGCCAATAATTGCACATGAACAATGAATCCGGATACTGTGTGATTTTAACACAATACCGCATATTATGGCTGGCGTAAGGGCGCATGTCAAACAGACAGTATTAATAATTTGTCTGTATATCAAGTATTAACATTGGTCTTATACTTTGAACATTAAGAATATGGCTTAAATTAAATCCCAATCATACTTGGAAGCGTGACAAATGTTTACATGAAACAATGTTTACAATGGACAGACTTAGCTTACAATGGTGTTTTCTTTATGTTTATGAATACGTGCACAATGTGTAAACACTATGTACCTTTAAATGACCGTCAGTGCCTGCATAGCCCCACCCGTGAGCAAGAGATCGGCGGATCTCGAAACGCGTTGGGTTTGCTCTGCCAAAATAAACTGACAGCACCGTGATGTAATTGGGCTCCGACTCTGGTTTTTTCAAAAATGAAGCGCGACCAGGAGTGTGTGGAATATTAGGGGCTGGCGTACCCCGTCGGGAGCCCGCCGTCAAAGAGGCTTAAGCACGCTAAACTCTGTGTGTGCAATTTTGAAGTAATTGCTTTTGCCCGCCTGATTTATGGCTGCACTTGAACTGAGGAATCGCATTGGGAAAACAGACGTAAGCTTTGAATTTGCAAAAGCTTAAACGGATATCCGACAGGGTGTTATCTGGTCGGAGTGACAGCACAGTTTGAAAAACGATTTCCCGCCCATGATTGGGTAACAGTGACAGCCAGTAGTCAGCGCTATACGGAAAACACGGTGCAGCAACAACATACCGGCTGGTTTGTTGTGTCAAACGGAATGGCGGAATCAAGGAACAGTAGAAGGGCGGAAGCAGCAGCCAAACTGTTCACATCAAAGGAAACCGGTCAAGGGGAAACGCTTCAGCCACCCGGTAAGCATGTGAATGAAGCAAAAATGCTTTGGGATGCACTATGGAAAAATTTAAAACGCGAGCAGTCGCGCTGGTGGGAGGCGGCTGCCTTAACAAAATACCTAGAGTGCAACAGAATACCGCGTGGCCTGCGGATCTTCATTATACCCACATTTCAAGACCCAGACCCCGAGTTAATTAGTGACTGGATGGAAAATAACCATATTTGCTCGATCAATATGTTGAAAATGCTCGTCAAAAATGCTGAGAAGGAGTGTGCCAAAATTAACACAGAGAATGAGGGAATAATTGAGAAACTGAAAGCGAAATATACTGATATTGAGTTTTCTGCTGAAATGGAGAAAATGCAGAAACGCCTTGATAAAATTGAGGATGAAATTAAAGAAAAGAAACAACGTAAATTTTACCGTGACGAGGTAGATTACAGCAAGGGCCAAATTTTGACATTTGCAAAGCGGTATGAGGTAATCAGGGATGCCGCTAAAAAATCTACTCCCAAAAGTCATGCTACACCCGGTAAAAAGGCAATGGTGCCAAATCCTGAGACAATTATTCCAAGTGATAATATAACTGTGGAAGAAGATACTGGATCGATTGAAAGTGATGTTTCTGAACCAGTAGAACAAATTCCAGTAAAAGAACTTATTTTAAAGGAAGTAGCCCTAATGACCAAGGAACGCCAGACAGGCACTCCAACAAAAGGGCGTGGAAGAGGCGGCAGAGGAGGGCGCGGAAGAGGCAACAGGTCATCCGAAGCGGCGCCAAGTACAACAGGAGTGGTAACCAGAGGCAAGGCGGCGAAAATATAAGCTCCATGACAGTGGTAAATCTTTCTAACCGCACTTTAACACCTGTACAAATTGAAGTACTTTCCAGAGGGCTTTCATTCTGTCCAACTTCCACCTTCAATTTCACCAGTGCTCGCATTGATCTTTTTTGTTTCACACGGAAACTTAAACTGCGAAAGTGCTTTGCCAATAAACCGCGACTCAGAAAAGATCCAATGACTGAGAAATTAAGTACTTTAAATATCAATGACGCAGAACTGCTACAATCTGTGCAATTATTGGCGGGCTGTGATGATGTATATGACAATGCTGTACTTAACTTGATTGACACTGAGGATACAATTCACATGACTAGTGGCAGTGGTTTTAAACCAAAATCAGTGTTTGTTCCTCAAATTACGAACAGTTACATTGATAGCTTTGAACGTGGAATGATACAAGAAATGAGACGGATGGACAGAATGAAGCCTAAAACTAACTGGAATTTTAACAAAAAACAGTTTCTTGCCCTTAAGGAAATGGAAAGTTGGGTGGATGTGGTGATCAGGAATAGTGACAAGGGTGGAAATGTGGTGGTATGGCCAATTGACATGTACCTGAAAGAAGGTTTGATGCAGTTATCTGATACACAGAGTTACATGAAAGCAACCAGAGAGGACTATAATGCATCCAAGGGTACTTATGCTGACAAATTGTGTGACTGGAAAGCCAGAGGTATACTTGAGGAGGATGAGTTTAATTACCTCCACGTAAAATATCCAAAGATACCGGCGCTATATTTCCTCCCAAAGTTACACAAAAATTTACAGACCCCCCCCGGCAGACCAATTGTATCGTCGGTGGGTAGTTTGTATGAGAAAACAAGTAGATATGTGGACCATTTTTTGCAGCCTTATGTGAGTGAATTACCCTCATATGTTAGGGACTCATCTGATTTTTTAGGTATCATCAATGATGTGGTGTGGAGTCCCCAATATTGGCTGGTTAGCTTTGATGTGGCCAGTTTATATACCAGCATTCCACAGGAGCTAGGGGTAGAAGCATGTAAATTCTATCTCAGAAACAGATCGATTTCCCTTCTATCGCACACCCACATGTTACTTGACATGATTTGGGAGTGTATGAATAACAACTATTTCATTTTCAACAAATCCATGTTTAAACAGATCCGGGGGGTGGCGATGGGCACTTGTTTTTCCCCCAGCCTGGCTTGTTTATATCTGGGCTGGTGGGAGGAACTAGTGGTGAAGAAGATCGCCCACTATAGTGCCCACGTCATCCTTTGGAAAAGGTACATAGACGACATCTTCTGTGTTTGGGATGGTACCTTGGACCAAATACACGAATTTGAAGCCATTTTGAATGACAACTCTCTCAATCTAAAATTCACAAGTGTAATCAGTAAAGATCAATTGGAATTCCTGGACATCAAACTAGCAGTCAAGGATGGAAATCTCACTAGTACCTTATTTCGCAAATTGACTGCTGGAAATAGCCTGCTACATGCAGGGAGTAGTCATCCCCAAAGCCTTATACGCAGTATTCCCTTGGGTGAACTAATAAGGGCCAAAAGAAACTGTAGTTCTGCAGAGGGTTTCCATGATGAAAGTAAACTTATGATGCAGCGATTCTCTGAGAGGGGGTACAGTGAAAAAATAATACAGCAGGCACTGAGAAAGGTCAATGCTATGGACAGGAAAGATCTATTAATCCCAAAGGAACGTAAAGAAGATGATAAGGTACGTTTTATTACGACCTATAACAGTCAATCATGGAAACTGCGTAAGTGCCTAACTAAATATTGGGAGACTCTGAAATTGGATAATGATGTCAAAGAGGCAATCCATGAGATTCCTTCACTGACTTACAGGAAAGCCAAATCTTTGAAGGACACCTTAAGTAGTACACTGATAAAAGAGAGTGAAAAAACCAATTCTATTCAAGGTTTTTTTCCATGTTACAGATGTAAAGCCTGTAAATATAGTTGTACTCGGAAATCAATTGAATTGTCTAAAGACAGAGGTGCTCATAAAATTACCAAGCATCTCAGTTGTACAACGCAATATGTGGTTTACGCTCTTGAGTGTCCTTGCAAGAAATTTTATATAGGCTGTACAACGAAACAGGCAAAATGAAGAATTTTGGAGCATCAAAGAGCAATACGAAATGAGAATCAGCAATATCCTGTAGCGAGGCATTTTTCGCTGTTACATAACAAAAATCCCAATTTGATGAAATTTTGTGTTTTGGACAGCGTTGATCTTAATGAGAGGGGAGGCAACAGGTGGCTAGAGTTACGGAAACTCGAATCAAAGTACATTATAATGTACAATACCTTGCAGCCCATGGGACACAACTTGGGTGAAGAGTTAGCCATTCACCTCCAAACATAAAATATGGTTTTTCTCTGATGTTGAATATGCTGCTGCTTTTTTGGTATCTGAAAGTTTAAATTTTAATAGTTTTTAAAAACAGATGTTTTGCACTGATCTACAAATGTAAATATCCAACAGCTATAGTCTTGTTTTTCTTTTTTCCATTACAGGTTATGGGAGATACCACCGCCCACATGGGCATTATTGGAAGTCAAGTCTGATAATTATGATGGACCTTTGCCCACTGGGGCAATATAATACATGAACAATGAATCCGGATACTGTGTGATTTTAACACAATACCGCATATTATGGCTGGCGTAAGGGCGCATGTCAAACAGACAGTATTAATAATTTGTCTGTATATCAAGTATTAACATTGGTCTTATACTTTGAACATTAAGAATATGGCTTAAATTAAATCCCAATCATACTTGGAAGCGTGACAAATGTTTACATGAAACAATGTTTACAATGGACAGACTTAGCTTACAATGGTGTTTTCTTTATGTTTATGAATACGTGCACAATGTGTAAACACTATGTACCTTTAAATGACCGTCAGTGCCTGCATAGCCCCACCCGTGAGCAAGAGATCGGCGGATCTCGAAACGCGTTGGGTTTGCTCTGCCAAAATAAACTGACAGCACCGTGATGTAATTGGGCTCCGACTCTGGTTTTTTCAAAAATGAAGCGCGACCAGGAGTGTGTGGAATATATATATATATATATATATATATATATAGTGTGTGTATATATTTATATTCACAGACAAAACCATAGGTTATAGACCATATATAGTTAGGAATTAGCATTTACAAAACCTTGAAAATTCACTGAAAAAACCATAGGTTATTGACCATATATAGTTAGGAATTAGCATTTAGAAAACCTTATTTTACTCACACAAAACCATTGAAATTCCATATATAGTTAGTTGCACTAACTATATATCGCGCACCCGCAATCCACTGCTGATGATGTCACATATTACATCATTCATGACATGGTCAGTGACATCACTGATGACATCACTGATGACATCTCAAATGACATCACTGATGACATCATGACACACCAATACCAGTTACTACATACGCACTCACTGATTCCTACGTCTACACACACATTCACTCATTCACCCATACAATCACTCATACATACAGTCACTCATTATTACAACACTATCATATGCACTCATACACCTATGCAGACAGTCACACACTGCCACTCATCCATGGAGTTACTCACACACCAAGTCAGTCCTGTAAAGAATCAATCACACTTCCATTTATTCATCTATACAGTTAAACACAGAACACCATACTTCAGTGACATCACTGATGACATCACTAATGACATCTGAAATGACATCACTGATGACATCTCAAATGACATCACTGATGACATCATGACACACCAATACCAGTTACTACATACGCACTCACTGATTCGTACGTCTACACACACATTCACTCATTCACCCATACAATTACTCATACATACAGTCAGTTATTATTAGAACACTATCATATGCACTCATACACCTAGTCAGTCCTGTGAAGAATCAATCACACTTCGATTTCCTCATCTATAGTTAAACACAGAACACCATACTTTTCACACATATACTAACACATACTTACTCTCTTATACAATCACTGATACAAGTACACATTGATATGCACAGAGTCACACACCTCCCAGCCAGCCACACACACACTCAGTCTTCCATACATCCAGTCATTCTTCAATATGTAAAACGTATTTAAACTTTACAAAAACACACAGACACTAGATGATGTCATCAGTGATGTCATTTGAGATGTCATCAGTGATGTCATCAGTGATGTCACTGACCATGTCATGAATGATGTAATATGTGACATCATCAGCAGTGGATTGCGGGTGCGTGATATATAGTTAGTGCAACTAACTATATATGGAATTTCAATGGTTTTGTGTGAGTAAAATAAGGTTTTCTAAATGCTAATTCCTAACTATATATGGTCTATAACCTATGGTTTTTTCAGTGAATTTTCAAGGTTTTGTAAATGCTAATTCCTAACTATATATGGTCTATAACCTATGGTTTTTTCTGTGAATTTCATTGGTTTTTTAACAGCTAATATCTGTAGCTGTAAAATGTATTCTTCTTTAAATCCAAAAATATATTTTATATGTTTATGAATAATTTTTTTTTTAAATATTTTTTTTTCTTCGTTCCCGCTTCGCGAATCGGGAAGCTTCCCGTTAGCTGACCTTGATGCCGCGAAATAGACCGCGAGCCGGTAAACGTTTCTTTACCGCAAGTGCCGCGTTAGAAAACAACATCGTGACGCCTCCCGTCCGCATGACGTTTCACGTTGTCGCGTGATACGTCATATGACGTGCTACGTTAGCGAACTGGTACGCGAAGCGAGTCGCAAAGCGCAGGTTTCTGGAAGCAAACCGGGAGGCCCTGCAAAGCGCTTAACGTAAACACAGCAAGTCATGTGACTTGGTAATAACACTTTTCATTGGTTCATTTCACTTTTGGTTTCCTAATGATGTAAGACTAGGTCATATAATCTAAAATGAACACTTTTGATTGGTTGAGAACTCTTGTTTTTCCCAAATGATGAAAATCCCTCCTTCTTTCCTCACTCTGACTTTCATCATTGTGAGAGAAAGACCCTTTGTGATCACTGAGCAATGGCTTCTTTAGTAGCTTCAGCTGGTGCTTCCCCACCACCTCCACCACATCCAAGGAAGAGTGGACCACCTGCTCAAGTTATAATTCAACAAGAAGAGGAAGAAGAGGAACAGGACGACGAGCACGAAGAGAGGCAGTTTTTGCCTGAGCAGCCCAGGACGTCTCACCGGAAAGAAAACTTCATTTGGCAATTTTTTAAAATTCCCAAAGGTCAGAAAAAAGTAAATGCAAGATACGTAACTTGCCTTATATGTCAAGATAGACTGTCCAGAGGAACCGAGAAAAAATACAGTTTCGGAAACTACACAATGCATCGCCATATGACTAGGTGGCATCCTAACAACTACAGTGCTGCACAGTTTCGGAACGACCTAGATAATCTCCCTATTATGGCCAGAAGATCTGTTGTACCGGAAGTAACGGGACCAGAGGGCAGGGAGATGGTGCCAAATATACAAATGAAATTTGGTGAAGTAAAACACATCTGCGTATTTTGCGATGGATTCATTTCCTACGGAGAAAGAAGCATCACTCTGATCAACAGAGCTATTGACTATCATATGCAAGTTTGTACGAAACGCCCAAAATAATAAATACTTCTTTTTTTGTTTTGTTGCTCCTGTTGAGCCCCTTACAATGAATCGTTTTCATTGCCCCCTCCAAGAAAAACCCCAAAAAATATAAAACTGTTCAGAAAAATTCAAAAAAAGTAAAAAAATGTTCCGAAAAATAATAAAAAAAATATAAAACAACAAAAACAATAAAAAAAAAAGTTCTTTTCAGAACTACCTCCCCGTTATTAAAAAATTGGTACAATATTTGGAACTGTGCCAACCTCTATTTCTCTTAGTTCGCTTCCCAGTTCGCTCGCCGGTACGCGAACCGGAAGCGAACCAAAAACAGTAAGTATAAGGGAAGGAAACAGACACTTATGTTAAAAGAAAGACAGCTATAGGGGAGTAAACTAGAGATACTATTACCCGTAATCCACTGCTGATGATGTCACATATTACATCATTCATGACATGCTCAGTGACATCATCAGCAGAGGATTGCGGGTTTTTTGGCAACGTGCCTTATCCACGGTTTAATAACGCTGCCTTTTGCTTTATATAAGTTTTCAAATTGTATGAAATATATACCAATAGGTCGTTATGAACCTTTAGGTAGTGCTTTTCTTCATGAGGTCTGGTCGCTTCCATACACATACAGATGTTTCAAAGATGATCAAGAAGTTTATCTGAATGGAGAGGAATGCACTGAGACGCCAGATCATTCACTAATGTGTAGGCACATACAGTTACACGGTTCATGCAACAAACACCGACCAAATATGGCTTGCGTGTTGCAAGGCACGCCAGTTCCTGCTATCATCCCCACGTTCAAGTTGTTGGAAAATGGTAGTTATTTGATGCTCAATAATGAAGATTGTTCTGAGTTAATTAAAAGTATTCCTTTTATCGTAACAGTAAGTGAACGGGTTATTTGCTGCAGAAATGTTCTATTTCCTCCCACACATGAACATAGGGAGTTTTCAATCTGGCCACAAATACCAACCTTGGGACAGATTTCAACGGCATGGCAAGAATAAGAGCTCTTTTGTCTCAGAGAGAGGTGGCCTTGAGTTCGGCCTGTGAAACTTTCGTGCTTCACATAGCGAACACCCGTACAGAGGTGCAGACCCTTTTCAATTCAGATTTGCCTTTCAATTTCAGCAAGATGGTTCCGACTATCTTTAACGCATCCTCCACAAAGGCCCTGGCGCACTTTTTTAAAGTTGTTACCAGTGGTCTCGTGACTTCATTTGAGAAAATCTTTGGAGTCATCCCTGCTTCCTTTCATTCTATTTTCTCCACTCTGCTTCGTGGATTGGCATTTTTACTTGCATTACCAGCGGACGCTCTTGTGCTTTTTTACATTTTAAAATATGGATGTCCCTCCTATGCAACCTCCCACCCTGCAGCTGCTGACACTGTTCCGCAATCGCATGCTAGAATATTATGGCACAATGCCGTTGGCGATATTAAGCACGGCATATGGATTATCTTTTCGATTCTCCTACTTCACCTGTGTCCAGCCTGTATTTCACTGCCTGACCTGTGATTTCGATTGGGCCATTGATTTGTGTCTCTGCGGACTGGTTTCTCCTGATGTCGACTTTAATCAGCTGATGACTCCTATCATTACTCACGAGTTGGTTTGTCCTGGCGAAAGGATTATGGCTGTGGCATTGATGCATGGACTACTTGGTCCCTGGAATTTACTGGCGGCAGCACAGTCTTTCTTGGAACAGAGCTTTCTTGAAAACCCACCGAGCTGTCCTCTGATGGTGATAGAGGATCCGGTGCTGGGAGAGCACGTATGTTCTTTTCCGCTTTTAAATTGGATGGCTGAACTGTTTTCGGATGAAGACGGTGACTTCCTATTGGAGGCTGTTGCAGCTTATTTTGCATACACAGTTATGTCATAGACCTTTTTCATGTTTGATATGCTGAGTACTAGCATTTCATTGACAATTCATTGACTTATTTGTCAAGTTTTTATTATTTACCTTGCCTATTGGCTTAAGACTCGATAAAGTACTTGGCTGTTTTATTTTTCTTTAGCATTAAATTTTCCTAGTTTTTAATGCTTTACCTTGCGGACCGTCCACATATAAACTTGCAATCTGCTCTCATGAGATGGCACTTCTATTATCTTATTCAGTTCGTTTCCGGATCATGGGGAGGTGTCATCTAGGTCCTGGATATCTTTACACCGTGTTAAGTTAGCATGGGCTCATTACCGGTTTAAACGCCATTTTTCCTTTTTTGCAACTTCTGCACACGACACTTAGTTGTTGCTTTAGCTTTCCACCTAGTAGTTCATCGTGGTTTACATGAGAATAATATGTTATTGCTCTACTATCTGCTTTGCTTGTTAAACTATATCTGTACAGCGAGTGCTAAAGTTTCAAGAACAACACGATACAGAATTGTTATGAGGTCTGATCTCCACGACTTCATACTCATAACATAAGTGCAACTTCTGCCAATTCTGGGCATGAGGCGGGTTTTATATTGCTTTGCCGAACACACATACACAACAGTTGATGCGGTTCACATGAAGAGAGAGCTGGTGTATGCTGATGTGATTCCTTCAAATCTAAGACACTAAAGTATGGGCACGCCCTAAACCAACACAAAGAGACCTTCTTAGCAAATAATATAATATGTGTATTAGGGAGGGTGAGATATAAGCAGCCGCGGGCCGTGGAGGGAGTTATGGTGAGGCAGGGAGGCGGGGAGGGGGAGAAGCAGGGTGGAGCCCTCTCTACCTTGCCCCTCCCCCTCCCCGCCCCACCGTAACTCCCTCCACGGCCCGCGGCTGCTTATAAGTGTTGCTAACTCTTATTCATTTACAGCATGTTAACATACTGTCACCATTCGCTTTTTATGTACTAGTAACTATGCTGGTAATTTTGCTACTGATAATATGTGTACTTGTATTATCTAAGATACTACGCCTGAGAAGACGGCATTAGTAAATAAACATTTCAAATACACATGTGTTCTTCTTAACTCCATGTTCTGGTTTCTAAGAAATATATAACGACCGACTGTTCATGAGTTCCACGTATCCTGAGGTACTATAAGTTCATATTCTGGATTGTCTAAACATTGAGAGTTTGTTATATCCAATGTGACACTGTACCTAGCTTGCTAAGGAGTTTTTGATTACTAACGTGAGTTTTGGGACACCCTAATTCGCCGAGGTTCCAATCCTCTGTCCACAGTTCTGTGTGAGAACAGAAACCCTGCGACAGGGGCACCCCCGACCCTTGCTGGAGCTTCATCACACTTGCGATACAACTCCAGCAATGCGCCACCTTTACGGCACAGATACATCACGCATCTGTGCTGTTTTTGCCCCATGATGCGCCGCATTGTAAATGCAGCACACCATAGGTGACGGAACAGCGGCACAGAATGACTAACACATCCCTGGTGATGCGCCAGTCATCATAAATGTATCCCTATGCTTCTTATCTTGTTAGAGATGAACCGCCATATGTATCATCAAAGTTTTTTGCATTTCCTAAATAGCGAACTTTAAGGAATAAATAGCGATTCTTTACCATTCCTAGTTTGCGATTAG